>NW_022156934.1:0-9110 GCF_004353045.1 Thyridium curvatum | reverse complement strand
TTCGCCCCCCCCCCCCCCCCCCCCCCTTTCTCGATCCCACCCTTCAAATCGGCCCCTCTGGACTTTAGCCCCAAACGACCTTGCACCGGGCGTTACCCAGATGGGGAGACGCTCGAGGACTTTCTCCTGCAGACAGACGTGCCCAGGTGGCACCCTGGTTGTTGCCTGCCTCCAGCTACGCTGTTGCAGCGGAACGCTAGGCATGGGACCTTTTGTATGTCTCGATCGGCGCGGAGCGGGCGTGCGTGTGGGCTTGTCCGTCTCTCGTCCCTCGTCCCTCGTCCCTCGACCTGCGCTGCGCTCCTTTCGATCTTAGTTGCCCTCGAAGCGAAAGCCAAGTCTGAGCTCTGCCTTTTCTGTCTTGTCCTGTCTGCGTTATTGAATCATCTGAATATCCATTCGTTCTGGGGCAGTATCCGTCCAGTCACGCGTGCCTCATGCAACAAAATATCTACCCATCCTTGTCCCACGGACGAGAGGCACAGTCTGCCAGATTTTTCTCCTTCCTTTCCCTCTTTTGTGCTCATTTCTTTCTCTTTTCGGCCCCCCCCAGTCC
Organism: Thyridium curvatum; assembly: GCF_004353045.1. Classification (NCBI taxonomy): domain Eukaryota; kingdom Fungi; phylum Ascomycota; class Sordariomycetes; order Thyridiales; family Thyridiaceae; genus Thyridium; species Thyridium curvatum. The sequence continues at coordinate 8,554 of NW_022156934.1, read as the reverse complement.
CTTGTCTGCACGCTTGGTCCACCAGGTCTCCCGATTACCCCCCATCTTCCCGTCCCATCTCAATGCGGGCTGGCCCACCCGCGCGCGTCCTTGCTTGATTTTACCATCAGCCGGCACCACCTTCACTTGTGATTCCCGGACTCCAGAACTTTTTTTTGCTGATCTTCATCCTGAGAAAAAGAGACCAGAAAATATCGTCGACGGCCTCACCTGGAGTCTGCAGCAAGTCTTGCGCGCCTAGGTCCATACCAAAAGCTCTCTTGGTACTCGAAGGGCCCTTGGTCCCTCATACATCGCTTGCTCCACCCCGGTTCTTCAGAACCCCCGGCGAGCGATCTTCCGAGCTGCAGTCATGACGGCGTGAGCGTTCTCTATTGGTCTGGGAGAGATTGGTCGAGAACCACCACGATCACGATCAACGAGCACGGCCTTCGCGCCTACCTCGAGCTATAACGCTCAACTATCAGCGCATCCTTTACTTCAGCCCAATTGCGCAACCTCAACTTCTTGGTCTTGAGCCCCTGCTGTGCCACTGGGCACGACGGTGATCTTCAACCTAGGCGGATCGCAACCTCTGACAGCAGCCGAGGGTCCGCAAGGCGCTCTCTTGACTCTCGTCGGCACGGTATTGCCCAATCGTGTCGGCATAGTACCTTGCCGGTATCTATCTCGCCGTGTCTAGAGCAGCTGTGTGCGGACACTTTTACTGATTTCAGCGAGGCAGCGGTATCTGGCTCGGCGCTCCATTACGATAAGTCCGAGACCCGTTCTGCCGTGAGCGCTGCTGCAGTTATGATGCAGCTGCAAGAACCCACGCCGCCGCACAACCTCAAGCTTGAGACAAAAGGTATCAACGATGACAGAGGAAGGCCACGCAGCCGGTCCGAGGACGACGACTCCAAGACCAACGACCATGGCGCGGATCACGCTGGTGATGGAGCCAACTCGTCCAACTCTGATGGCCCATCGCGCAAACGACGGCGAAGCCGCAAAGGCCTAGACAAGAAATTCGAATGCCCGCACGAGGGTTGCGGCAAGAGCTACTCCAGGGCAGAACATCTGTGAGCTGCAGTTCCCATGCGCCCGCCACCTCCTCACCTGACTGACACCCCCGAACTGTAGGTACCGACACCAGCTGAACCACACGCCAAAGCAGATATATGTTTGCGATGTCGGCGACTGCGGACGGACCTTTGTGCGACTTGACTTGTGCAATCGCCACAAGGACCGCCACAACTCCAAGGGCTCTTCCTTGAACCGGAAGGACTCGTTGATGGGCCATCTCTCGCCCGTCGCAGCTATGAAGCCTGGCCCCATGCCCACCTCGCCCGAGCTCAGCAGGTCCGGCGCGGGCTTCAATGGCATGCACGTCGATCATGCGCATTACCACTCACCAAAACCCGACATGAACAGTGCCTACCCGCCCCTCGCAAACACGCCACCTACGGCGTACCCCAACACCGCGCACGCGAACCCGATGGACTACATGCCCCGCGACGGAGGCTACGGGCAGATGCACGCGCAGGAGCAATCTCATTCGCCCACGGTCACTCAGAGGCCGTCCGTCCAAACAAATGTCGGTCCTTACGGGGTGTTGTCGCCCGTCTCAACCCAGCATAGTTACAACAGCCAGCCTGCTAACACGCCGCAGTCTGGAGTATATGCTCAAAACTTCCCCGGCCTGAGCCTCCCTCCTTCCGACTTTGCCCCCACCCCCGCGGCTCCGGTCCACAGAGACAGCACCTCGGCCTATGCACCCACGACAACTGCAGAGTATTCCGAGCAGAGCCACGAGCAAAACGGGAGCGACATGGTGATGCTCGACCAGATGGCCATGGCGAACACCATGCCCATGTTCGGACCGAGCGATGGAGTACTACAGAAGTCGCCGTACGTGGTGGGCATGCCCGACGACTTTTTATCGTATCTCTTCAGCAACTCGCCGCAGACAGACGCCGGGTCTCCCCTTGGTCAGATGGCCGCGCAGAACTCGTACTCTGGGTAAGTTATCCGAGGCCAATCCGTCTCTCACGAGGTCGACCCCATGCTGACATGTCGGTCACAGATATGGCGAATTCCAACCCAACCAGTATGGTATACCTTTTTACGGAGCAGATCCCTCCCAGATGGGGTACTTTCCCACGACGGGCAAGCAGGCCGTCATGTCGGTTACGAGCCTCTTGGACCCCAATCTGCCCGAGTCGCTGCTCTCCGAGGATAAGAGCACAGAGATTTACGAGTTTATCGAGAAGAAATTCGTCGAGAATGGACACAGCCCGATCGAATGGCTTCGGGCCAAAATCTTTGACGGCGAAAGGAGCGACGAGACTAACGTGCTTAGCCGCCAGATGATGCAGAAGTACATTGGCTCATACTGGTTGCACTTCAGCGACCAGGTGCCCATCTTGCACAAGCCGACGTTTTCTCCAGATCGGATGCCACCTCTGCTGCTCATTGCCATGATGGCCATCGGAGCGGCCTGCCTCGACAAAGCAGTTGGACGTGAGACGGTCAAGGCCAGTTTTGAGCTGTCCCAATTTCTTGCGTGGCACCTGAGGTGGGAGCTTTTCATGGATTCGAGCTTCCGCCCGCCGGCCAAGCTGTGGGTGTTCCAGACGCTGCTGCTCCTAGAGCTGTACGAGAAGATGTACTCGACCAGAGAGCTGCACGAGCGGGCCCATATCCACCACGCCACCACGATCACGCTGATGCGGCGTGGGCGATCCCTTCTCGGCAAGTCGGCTCTCGACTCTCCGCCGAACCCGCGCGGTGAGCGAGGGAGCAGTTCTCGACACTCGTCGACTTCGGGAGTGGCCCACACAGAGGACGACTGGTGGAATCACTGGATCACCAACGAAGCCACGCGGCGCACTGCCTTTGCCGCGTTTGTGATCGACTCGATCCACGCCACCATGTTTGGCCACTCGACCGTCATGGTGGCGCACGAGATGCGTCTACCGCTACCTTGCGATGAGAGTCTGTGGCAGGCCTCGAATGGAGCGGAGGTGGGAAGGATCGAGGCGAACCATGCGTCCAACGGCATCAAACCGATCTCGTTCCTGGAAGGCCTGAAGAGGACGCTGAGCGGACACGAGGTGCAGACCAACTCGTTCGGCCGCACCATTCTGATGGCCGGGCTGCTGAGCGTGAGCTGGCACATGAACCAGAGAGACCTACAGGTCAATGTTCTCGGCGGCGGTGTATCCCATGCGCTCGGCGGGCGCGACAAGTGGCGTGGTACCCTCACGCGGGCTTTCGACTCGTGGAAGGCCGACTTTGACAAGACGCTGCGCAGGGGCGAGCATGGAACCGACCCCTACTACTCGTCCAACTCGACAAAGTCGGCCGAGACGAACGTCGTCTTCGAGAGCCGCATGGTGCTGCACCACCTGGCCCACATGGCGATGCACGTCGACATTGTCGACTGCCAGATCTTTGCGCGGGCCAAGAGGCTACTGGGGCGGGCGATCGGGACGCAGGATCTCAACAGCGCCCAGCGGCGGATGCGCGACATCTGGGCGCCCTCGGCCAAGGCGCGAGACGCGACGTACTACGCGCTCAAGTTCCTGGGTTCGGTGCTCCTGAGCGAGGACCCCAACGCGGGGTCGTCGATGGGCGGCGGCTACGGGCAGACGGCGCTGCCGTACTCGGCGCGCGACGACGTGTCGCTGAACCGGTCGTGGGTGCTCTACTTTGCGGCGCTGGTGGTGTGGTGCTACGGCTTCGCGCTCGAGGGGCCCTGCCCGGCGGCGCCGCTGGCGACGTCGCGGCACGAGCAGGTGGCGCAGATGCGGCAGTACCTGCAGACGTACGCGAGCGTGTCGTCGCCCGAGGAGCTCAAGACGCGCAAGGGGGTCAACCAGAACAGCTCGCTGCTCATGGTGCTGCGGGACATCTTCCAGGAGACGCGGTGGGAGCTGCTCAACGAGGGGGCGACGCTGCTGGGGAACTGCATCCAGCTCAACTCTGGGGGTGGGTTGGGGTAAGGCTGGGTTGGAATGTATGGGTGGAGGGAGAGTATAGGAGTGAGTGAGGGGGAGGGAGGGTGGAACAGATATGGTCTAGACGAGGCATGATTGTACGAGGAACATGGGAGGGGCGCTTGAGAGAGGGGAAAGGGGGGGCACACATGATGGTTTCCTTCATTCCCTTGATGTCCATGGTGGCTGGCCGGGTCGGTCTATTTGCTATGCATTTTGTTGGACGGCTCTGTTGCTGAATGTTTGGCTGGGCGGATTTGCCATTCATACTAAAATTAAGGCGAGAGACGAGACGAGACGAGACGAGACGAGACGAGACGAGACAAGGAGGGAGCACTGCTGGGATGGGTTTCCAAGGAGGCAGTTTGACATGGGCATACCTGCGAGAGGCCATCTGTTTTGTTCCCGATTATACCCCAGATTTCCCGATTGGGAAAAATGCTTAGTATTTCTGCTTTGTGCATACTGTCTTGGGGTTCCGTTCCGTTCGATTGCAGGTTACGGCTTTGCTTACACGACACGTCCTGCCATTACCGTTTCACTGACTACCTACTTGTCTTTGGCCAAGCGATTGGTAACCCCACCGCCGATTCCTTCTTAAATACGTCGAGGAGGTAAACATGGAACGGGAGTATGGGTGTGAAGATAGGTATCTGCGCCTCTCCTCCTGCGCGGTGCCGAACCCTTCAGGCAGGCAGGTAGCCGATGTCCCGGAGTTAGCGACGTTAAGAAAAGTCGAGCGTCAATGGATGCATGGCCTCCACCAAAAGGCAAGCTTCCCCCACACACTAGCCCCTAGTCCTTGGGAGCTCTGGGCGGTCCAAGCACCGGGGTGTATCGGTGTTAAGCACCGAATCGCTGACTCCTTGTGCAAATCGTGCAGCTTTGCTTTACTCATCATCGGCTTGGATGGCGCGAAGGTTTTACTTGCCTACCTACCTACTTCCATTGCCTTACATACGCACACCAGACGCTTCACACATTTTAATGGCCGGCCTTCGGAGTTTTCGTATCTTTTTTGGTTTGGTATTTCGTTCCTTGACTTTCCTCATCTCTCCTCCGACACACGCATCCCCCTGTAGAATATCATATCCTCTTTGTCTTTGATTGATTCCCTACGACCTACCCGGTGACCTAAATACACGCCTTGCTCTACAGGTACCTTGCTTGTACGTAACTACTACCTACTCGTGCTCATGCTCGTAACGGGTGCTCCCCCGCATTTGCGCTGAGCCGCACCGCACCCACCACCACCACCACCACCCATACACACTCACGGACCTCCGATACGGTGACCGAGGCTTACGAACTTGCGGTTTGGCTCTCCTTTTGAACCTCCAGGAAGCAACAAGACGGGGAGACACAGAGGATAAGAACCGCCCACCATGGGCACCGCCCTGCTGCTGCAGCTGCCGGCCGAGATCCTCCACGGCATCCTGAGCCACGTGGGGCCCGAGGACCTGGCCTCGGTGCCCCGCGCCTGTCGCTCCCTGCACGCCTTTGTCGCGGACAACACGGCCTTGTGGAGGGATGTGTACCTGCGCCATCTGGTACGATGAGTTGTAGTCTCTTTCCACCCTCCACCCCCTCCTTCTGGTGGCATTGAATGATTGGGCGGGGGGGGCTTGTTGAACACCGGATCTCCGGATGGGTTGAACGAGTCTCGGCTTACAAGAACCTCTTTGTGGAAAACAGGATGACCCCCTGGACGCCGATGTACCATGGGAACGGGCGCTGCAGGACCTGGTCAGGCTCAAGAAGATATGCGCCAGCCATGATCCGGACAAGGTACAGTCTCCCTCCTCGCCTCGCCCTTTCCACTCGGGACGGCGGTAGGAGAGACTCTTAATGACCAAAAATGTCCTTTTGTGCTTGTAGAAATCCGAGCTCCCCTTCGTCTACGACGCCTTCACGACGCTCCTCGCCCGCTCCGCCCGCGGCGGCACCGAGCGCTCCGACACGACCAACCTGTACCCGCACTCGCGCAACGCCGACCTACTCGCCCAGCTCTTCGAGGACGAGTCCAACCACGACGCCTTCCTGCGGCGGTCCTTCCTCTTCGAGCGCGCGAGGGGCCTCGTGAACCGCTTCTCGGACCCGCCCAAGGTCGAGCACCAGATGAGCGCCCGGCTGCACTCGCTCTACGGCATGCCCGTCCTCAAGTTCGGTCGCACGCGCTCCACGAGCCGCATGTTCCCCTTCGCCTGCTCCAAGGTGTACGACCTGCGGCAGTACACGGCGCTGACCCGCTGGGGCCCCTTCATGGGCGACGGCTCGATGCGCGTCGACTGGGAGAAGGTCGAGGCCGTGCTCATCGTGCTGCGCGGCAACATCCGCAACAAGGGGCTCGACGGGTACCCGGCCTTTGGCAACTTCTGGAACACCGCCTTCGGCGGCGGCTGGCCCAACAGCTACCTGCCCAAGCCCATGGTGCGCATGGGCAGAGACGTGCTGCTGCTGGCGGCGCGGGACCCCTACGGCGTGTCCGGCTTCTGGCTGCGCGTCGTGTGCTTCCTCGACTACAACGACTTCTTCCGGTACAACTTCCCCATCTTCGACCAGCTCCCGGACAACGTGCCCCGCAGGGCGCTGGACATCCCCGGAGCGACGAGGCTCATCGTCATGAAGATCGAGGTCACGGGGATCGAGGCCCCCGGCCCCAAGGACGGGCAGGCGCTGCCGGTCACGCACTTTCAGGGCACGGCGCGGTCGATTGACGGCGTGTGGGATGAGAACTCGGGCTCGGCGATAAGAGGTACTGTGACAGTTTTTTCTCTCTCCTTGTTCTCTTTGGGTGCAGTTTCCGAGCGTCTCCTTCTTTCTTTTTTCTTTTTGGCAGTTGACAACCTGACTGGCTGACACCACCTGCGTAAAAACCCCCAAGAAACAGGCACCTGCCGCCTCACCCCCGAAGGCGAGGTCCGCTGGACCAGCCACTCGGTGTTCATGGGCGAGGAGCGCTGGACCTCGGAGGGCATCCAGCTCGGCGGCGTGCGGTCCGCCAGGGGCGTCGTGGGCACCTGGTTCGACAAGGACTTTGACCCGCACGGCCCCTGCGGCCCGACGGCGTTCTGGAAGCTCAGCGACCCGCGGGACGTCGGCGGAGAGGGGGACGATGTAGATTCCGACGGGAGTGCTGCTGCTGCTGCTGGTGGTGGCGGCGACATACTCGACATGCCGCACCGGGACCTGCTGCCGCTGTACGTGTCTACGATGCCGAGCGACTTTGGGGACAACAGCGACGAGGAGTTTGATGGGGAGGAGGGGGAGGAGGAGGAGGTCGATGAGGATGACGAGTTTGAGGTGTTCATCCCGGAGGAGATGGAGGTGCTGAGGGACGAGGACGAGGAGGATGGGGAGGATGAGGTGCCGGGGCATGCGGTGGAGATTTGAGCTCTTGTGGTTCAAAAGACTTTTTCTTCTCTTCTTTTTTTTTTCGTTCATATTGCATACTGTCATTGGTATTATGGTTGTTTAAAACCTGGCGCATTCTGGGTTGGTTTGCCTTTTGACGGTGCAGGGGAGAGAGTTTTGGGGATCGGGTTCTGGCATGGCATTCCCGACCGAAGAGGAGATATGGCGGAGAGACCCTCCGACGAGTACAAAATACCCATTTCCTTGAGCGCTGTATATAAGACAAGAGGCAGATAAATGTACATACATACAGAGAGAGCCGTCTGTTTCTGGCTCAGCATTACTCCCTTGCTGTGGGTTGATGTAGCAATCTCGATTTGGAGTTTGATGATAGAATGTATGGACATATCACGTTCCTACGGCTCTGGGAGACAACGGCCTGCCAACAAGTGCTTTCCGATTAGAAAAAAACATGAATACCGAGAAGATTGATCGTTGATCTCTAGAACGTACAGCTTAAAAGCCCCTGGCCACGAAGGGGATAGAAAGATGCAGGACATGAGGGCGAGGGCCGAACCAGGGTTAGGGTTGACCAAGGCGCCGAGGAAGAAGATGGATGGGGTTTTGTTGGGGTAACGTGGGAGTGGATCAGAGGCTCTGACGCTATGCCTCGGCAATTTGTGGCACCCTGAGTCGGCTCCAACCTGAGCCAGCCTCGACCTCCCTCACCATCAACCTCCATACTTTACCTGCCTCTGAACTCCAACATCGCTTTCCACTTCGACTCGAACCCGCCAATCCCTTCCTCGACGCCTCCTTTTGTGCACGAACTCCAGCAAGACGCACCTGCAAATGCCACGACCCGCCCTACCGCCCCCGCCGCCATGGAGTTCATGACCGCCCTCCGGGGCACCTTTGACGAGCAGAAGCCGTCGCTGTTCGAGCTGCTCTCGGAGCAGCAGCTCAACGCCCTGCTGCCGCCGACCCTGCGCTACCTGCTCACCGTCGCCACCCACCGCCACCCGCGCTACCTGCTGCGCGTGCTCAACTCGTTCGACGAGCTCTACGCCCTGCTCATGCTCGCCGTCGAGCGGCACTACCTGCGCACCCGGGGGGGCACCTTCACCGAGCACTTCTACGGCCTCAAGCGCGAGCGCGCCACCGCCGCCGCGGGCGACATCCCGCGGGCCGCCGCGGCCGCCCCCGGCGCTGTCTCTTCT
>NW_022156933.1:0-9830 GCF_004353045.1 Thyridium curvatum | reverse complement strand
CAGAGGGGGGGGAGGTGGGCCAATTGGGCCGTGATGCTGTTGTCGCAACGGGTCCTAGAAATGCGATGCGCCTGCAACTGCGGGTAGATGCGCCGCTGGGATCTCAGAAGAGGAAGGGCACAGCTGGCATATGTCAGGGGCCAAGCCGTCACCGCTGTTGCGTTTCGAAAACGATAGAAGGGTTTTCGCAGGTGTCCCTCGAGAGAACAAAGGCCTATTGTCCGTCGCGAGAGAGGGGAGATCAACGAGGATCAGGTACAGGGATTCGCGGGAGAGACGGGGGGGGTCTTGTCGCGAGATCTGCCGCCTCTTTTTAATTAACTACTTACTGATCAAGCCCAGCAGACTCTCGGGTGAGTGAGATGGCGCGCGAGCAAGGAACCAAGGCAAGTAGTGCACCCTAATGCAAGCAGCAAGCAGAGAGCAGAGAACAAAAAGTGAATTCTTGCGAACCGCCTGTTTGATTAACCTGCATGCAAGAAGAGAGTGTATGAAAGAAACAAGAATATCCAACCCGCCAAGGCAGCGCAGCTCCAGGGATTAGAATTGGAATGCGGATGCACGAGGTATGCGGGATGCGCGGCGGGCTCCAACTCTCCTGCCAGGTTCTGGGACCCGGCCAGAGTTGGCGTCGAGAGTGGACCGGGCCATCATGCACCTTACGAAGCAAATCGGGGGACAATGGGGATGCATTGTTTTGTTGGTCTTCGCTGCTGATGAGGTGGCTGGGCAGCGGCAGCGGCAGCATCGGTATCGGTCGGCGGGTGGTGGGCTGCGAAAATGCTGGTGGCGGGGGATTTGCTCTCCCAACCCAAGCAAGCATCAACATACATCCCTGTCCGACATGTGTAGGTGTGTGTGCACCGCCTGGACTTCGTAAGCCTGGGCTCGTGAAGGGACCACCTCTGTCCACTGCTGTCCACTGCTGTCCACTGGCTTGTGATTGATACAGCACGCTAATAAATGGGCAGGGGTCATGATATGATCGTATTCCATGTTACCATCTCGATCTGAACGGATCAACAGGGACCGTCGCAGTCGCGGTTTGATACCTGCCATAGGAGTACTTCGTACGTTGCAGAGTTCCCAAGATGGTCAGGTCATTTCATCCAGAGGAGATCTGTCCTGTCCGTCTGATGCAGACAAAGTATACAAAATGCAAGCCCATGCATGGGCCCCTTCCTTTACCCCAGCCCAGCGCAAATGATCCCGTCTAGTTGAAAATGCTTTGATCCAACAAAAAAAAAAGAGAAACCAGAAACCAACCCAAACAAAAACACCCAGGTATGTTATGTATACGACGGGAAAAAAAGAAGAACGGGATCACAGCAGGCTCTCCCCCAGCGCGCACCGCACAAGCGAGCAGCCCGCCCGCACCGTCTCGCGCGCGCCGCTCTCGATCTCGGGCGCCAGGCTCGGGTTGACCTCGACCAGGTCGACGGCGACGAGGCTGCCCGTCTCGTGCACGCACTCGCAGATGTAGTCGCCCTCGCGCAGCGTCAGACCCCCGCGCACGGGCGTCCCCGTCGACGGCGCCCACATGGGGTCCAGCGCGTCGACGTCGAACGACAGGTGCACCGGCGTGTCGGACCCGATGTGCGCGAGCGCCATCTCGACGACGCGCCCGATGCCGTGCCGGTCCACGTCGAACATGCTGAACGCGCGCACGCCGTGCTCCCGCAGCAGCCGCTTCTCGGCCGGGTCCACGTCGCGCAGGCCGATGTAGACGAGCTTCTTGAGGCTCAGCCGGTGCTCCGGCCGCAGCCACCCAAAGTACTCCTCCTTGTCCTCCCTGGCCAGCCCCGTCAGGAAGGCCAGCGGCATGCCGTGGATGTTGCCGCTGTCCGACATCTCGGGCGTGTTGATGTCGGCGTGCGCGTCGACCCAGATGACGCCGATCTCGCGCCCGCCGAGGCGCTCGCGCGTCGCCTTGGCCGACCCCGCGATCGTGCCGATGGCCACCGAGTGGTCGCCGCCGAGCGTCAGCACCATGCGGCCCTCGCGCGCCTGCTCGTAGACCTGCTCGGCGATGCGCCGGGTCACCGCCGACACGGCCCTCGGGTTCTTCATGCCCCGGTAGTCCGGGTCGTCCTTGGGCGCGAGCGCCGCGTAGTTGTGCACCTCGTCGTGCCCGTGGAGCTTGTAGCCCAGCTCGTCGCGGAGCTGGGTGAGCAGGCCGGCCTCGATCAGGGCCGAGGGGGCGGCGTCGACGCCGGCTTTGCGCTGTAACAAAGTTGTGTCAATGACCGCTGCCCCCCACGTGTATGGTCTGTGTAGATGTAGTTATTGGTGGGGGGATAATGCTTACCTGCCCGCCGGAGAAACCCACGGCGACGACGCCGAGGTCCTCGGGGTGTGAGAGGAACTTGGACTTGACCATGGAGGTGAAGGGGGGGTCCTGGTGAGCTCCGTTGGTGGCCATTTTCGGAGAGATTTCCTGAGTAAGAGAAGCTCGTCTGAGCATCAAAAAGTGTTCTAAATGAGTGAAGAAGAAACGTCCAAAGTCAGCACGAAGAATTGTCAATTACTCCCACGTAGGGTAAAGTCTGTATGTATGAAAACATCACTCTTCCGACAGCTAAAGAACTTTTTTTTAAAAAAAAAAATCAAAAGTCGATGTCATAAGTCATGTCTGTCGGCAAGCCTCCCTTATCGCAGACACTAATACAAAGAGCCCAGACATGGTAATGTGTGTGATAGCGCAGAAGGTAGTTAGTTGTGCGCCGGAGGGTGTGCTTGGGGTGGGGTCCCGTCGGTGCTTACCGATAGGCACTTGGGTAAGGAAGGCAATGGAGGGAGCAGGGCAGAGTGTCGCTTGTCCTAGATTCTCTGTGTACGTACCCAGTCTGAGACGGACGGTGTCGTCTGTTTTGACTCGAGCCTCGAGCAAGGGCTGCCGCGGCAGATCGGGCTCTAGGTAGAGAAGGGAAAAGACGCAGTGCGTTAGGATGGCAAGGCTAGCCTCTATGCGGCAGGTTTCTGGCTTTCCAAAGTGAAGGCAGGGGGGGGATAGTTCCGGATCGTGAATCTGGGGGAGAACGAAATAAAAAAAAAAACATGGACAAGATGATTGATATTTATAATTCCTTTCTCTTGTTTGCCCTCCTCCATTCCGGCCGGTCCCATCCTTCATCTTGATTCCCATCCTGTCTCATTTTTTTTGCCCACCCCAATAGCCAGCCAGGTGACCAACTCTCTCTTGTCCCACCGCCCGATTCAACCCGGCGTTACGAGGGCGGCGGTGCGCAGAGACTGGCGGACAACAAGGGGGGGAGGGGAGATGAAAAAGGCCGCAGGCTATGCCGTTAAGTGAAGGTGTCAGCGAGGGCGTTTCCTGAGCTTTACCTCCAAGTGTTAGACTGGGTTTTGGAGCATCGCAGTCCTTGCCGTTAAGTGTTAGACCAGTCGCAGCCTTCGCGCGGTCTAACACTTAGAGGTAAAGGATGACGGGTCCCCCGGTGGAATGGGTGGGATACGCCCCAGTCCCAGAAGGGCCGCCGTGAGCCGAGCGTACCCACCATCGACGACTCGCCCTGCGTGCCCTGCGCGGTCTTAGGTAACGAAAACCGGGCGCCAGGCCTGGACAGGAAACATGGTCGCTATCCATTGGATCTAGATCTCGAATTGCCGTGCGGCAGTGGGCTATCCATCATGTGTGAGGTCACCAAGCAGGGCCCCCCGCCATGTGATTGATCTCAAGGGGTAAGGAGCCTCTTGGAGCTCCGTCAAGGAACGCATGCAGTCTTATCAGTAAGCCACGCATGTCTACACAGCACGGCACGGCATCTGGTTCTCATCTTACCAGGCGCCGCCAAGGAGTTCACTCTGCATGTCAGAGACCACGCAAGAGGGTTTGTCTTGTTGAATTGTTTTTGTATTTCATCAGAAGGGAAACAAAAGGATTATGGTATCTTGAAACATGATATCGAAGTGTTGCTGTCGGGCCAGAATAAGAAAAATGCTCGCAGTGTTTTTGCTCGCTCGCTCTCGATCGACAATCAAAGAAATGCTAGGCTCGACGGCTGTATCATCCTCGCCGTTCGATGCCAGATGGAAGTTGTTGTGTTCGTGTGTATGCTGGCGTATCGGCCAAAAGCAACAAAAAATGGAAAAAGCGCCAGAACTCCGGGGCCTTTTTACGTCCCAAATATGCTACATCTTTTTGCTCGTTGCATGTCCGTGATTTCGAATATTTCTCTCGTCTTTCGGTGATAGATAATGGTTGGTGAAGTGGTTTTTGTAGCGGTGCCCGTTCTTGTGGGCGCGTCCGCCGATAGTTTCGGCGTACCAAGAATGCGCGCCGGCGACGCTATTGGCCTGCTTCGAGGCTTGGCTTCGGACTTGGAGGGGAGGGAGGGGAACGTAAGCTCGACGGCGGCCGCCCGCCACCGCACCGCGTTCGCGCACCTGGTACTTTCTCTTCTCTCTTTCCGGCTCTTTCACGCCTGCAACAAATCATCGACAAAGCCCATCCTGTCTCTCCTGGGATCCGACACCCGGGCGTACTCGAGCAGCAGGCGCAGGACATAGACCTGCATGTCCTCCTTGCGCAGCACCTTCTCGGCCCACGCCTTGCCCTCGCTCGCGATCTTCTCGGCCGCCGCGTCGTGGCCCGGCGCGCCCTTGCCGTAGCCGACAAAGTACTCCATGATGCCGTACCAGTCGCTGAAGCGGCTGTCCATGGGCACAAAGTGCTTCCAGGCCATGAGGCGGCTGTCGTGCCACTCGCGCCAGAGCGTGGCCTTGATGGGCAGGCTCGTGCTGCGCAGGAAGCCCAGGTAGCGGCCGCTGAAGCTGTTGCCGTCAATGTCGGGCAGGTACTTGTACCGGAACTGCTCCGCCATCTTCATGCCCTTCTCGACCGCGAAGTAGTGGCCCGTGTAGTTGCACTGGCCGTGCTCAGACTTGTACAGGCACATGAGGTCGACAAAGGCCACGTCGCCCCACTGGTTGACCCATTCGCCCAGCTTGCCGTCCTTCTGAGCCTTGAGGCCGTACGACTCGCTGGGGAGCGCAAAGTTCTCCGGCGCGGCGCTCCAGTCCTCCGCGCGCGCGATCTTGGTGCCGTTGTTCATCGACACGAAGCGATGCCTCTGGAAGCCCTTCCAGTTCGTCTCTCTGTTCTTGCCGCCCGTCGCGACCCCACGCCAGATGACCTTGTCTTCCTTCTGACTCCATGGCGCACCGTGATCGTTGCCACCCGTGAATCGCTCCTCCTCGTTCCAATACATCGGCGCAGGCAGAAGAATCTCGTTGTTGACGGCTAGCTTGCTGCCTCCAAACATGGGAAACAGCAACTTGGTCGCAGACACGGACAGCGGCTCGATGAAGATGCCTTCGAGGCTCTGCAGATCGGGCTGGTGGCAGAAGTCGGTGGAGAGGGTATAGTTGGAAACAAAGCCCTTCTCCATGTGCGCTTTGCTGTAGGTGTCCGTGATCTGGGGAGGGTGGTCGAAATCCGTGGCCATCTCTGTCGTGCGCGCAGCAGACTCCGGGGGACAGCCGCGTCGAGCGATCTGCCAGTAAGGCTCTGAAACAAGAAACCATGGTCAGTATTGGCAGTGTCTAAGGTATAGTATCACAAACATACTTGTGTCTTCCCAATTCTTGGGCGCAGTGATCGAAGTACGATCATCACCCTCCCCAGGCTTAGGCAACGGCTCAAACTTAGTGATGACGTCCTTCGGCTCGGGCATGGATCTCGTCTTCTCGGCTTCGTTCATGAGTCTGTTGATCTCTTCAAAGGGAACCACCAATCGAGGCTCGTCCATGGCGTTGAGGGCCAGATCCATGTCGGGGAGCAAGTGCTCGATAGTCCTGATCAGCTTGAGCCAGATCTGCGTCCAGAACCAGTCGCTGCCGGCCGTCGCCCGGCCTTTTCGGATGTTTATTGTCATCTCATAATCCCACGACTCCTTGCGGATTTCCGCGGCCGGGACGGCCCAGAAGGGCCCCAGGTCGTGGTAGATCTGGTCCCAAAACTCCTCGACAACGATGGCGTTGCTGTCCTTGGCGAACTGGAACCACGCGCTGAAACCCGGCGGAGGGTGGCGCCCGCGGCGCTTGCGGTATGCGGCGGTAGCTTGCGCGAGGGTCGTCGACCTCTGGGCGAGCAAGGCGTCAAAGTCCTTGTCGGCGGCGCTGATGAGCGCGTCGATCGGGTGGCTTCCCGGGCTGCTCGACACTCCCGAGGCCGGCTTGCTGTGGTCTACCGGATGCTGCTGGTCCCCATTGCTCCCGCCTTGTGACTCCGACCCTTGGTGAGTTTGCTTCTGAGGCTGCGCCTGAGGTTGTTGCGGACCGGCCGCCGGTCCTTGGGTGGGCGCCTTGAAGGTTCCAAAGTCTGATGCCGATTGGCTGAGGTAGTAGAAGCAGAAGAGAATGACGGCGGCAGGTACGAGATACCGCAAGAGGGCCGAGGGCCTCCGCGGAGGAAATGCCGGCGAGCGCATTTGGAACGTTTGATCAAACCATGGGAGGTGACCTTGCAATGGGGTCACGACGCTTGCGCCTGGCAACATTCACTTCTGCAGCAAATGGTGGTAGGTCAGAACGTGGTCATTTTGGGCCCGTGGGTGAATGGGGAAGCTTTTGTCGTGATCTGAAGATCCGAAGCAAATCACACACAAGATTTGCTCTCGGCGAGCCGGGAAACGGGCGGCTGAACACCTTCCGCGAGGTAAATTGAGGTAGGTACTTGGCGGTGATGGTGGTGCGGGAGTGACATATGGAGGGGAGGAAGGGACGGAGGGGGCCAAGACGTACGTTCGCTCCCTGGAGGAGCAAGAGAACAGGCAAACCGCCAACAAGCTTCTCGACGCCCCGAGGCACACACACACTGGATACACAGAAATAGATATCCTGGCCGGGGGAGAGTGGCCCAGACTTCCGACTCGTCACGCTGCCAACGGCGTGTTTGAATTCTCGCGCGTCGACGGGGATATCTTGGTTTCGACGTTTGGTGAGCCGTGGGGCTCGGCAGCACAGTGTAACGGCTATTGCAGCATCGAATATGCACACAAAGGCAAACAGAGCGCAGAACAGCAAGCAGATTAAAAGGAGTGACAAATAAAAGGCCCGGTCGAGTATCCCTCTTTTTTTGGAGCAAGCAAAGAGGCGGAAGAGCAGCAACATACAACAGCAACAAGGAAAAAAAAAAGCAGACCGATCAGGACAAGCCAAGAGTGGGAGAGATCGAATAAAGAGAAGAAGCAGCCCCGGAGAACCCCCGCGAGGATGGATCGAGCGTAATTAAGCATGATGATCTCTGGCGCTTGTACACCAACACACACCAGACACACACACCTTGCAGGCCAGGAGCAAGCATGTCACCATGTCGAAAAATGAAGATGTGCCAAGATGAGTGGGCCGGGGGGGAGGACAGGCACACAAGAGGTGGGCAAGCGGTGGACAGGAGGTGGACACCGCGGGACTGGGTGGTAGCGAAATAGGGGGTGGCCAATGGGCATTAACAGGCGCGAAGGGACAAGCAAGCACTTGTAAAGAGCCAAATTAAAAGTGCTCTGGGCGATCTGGCTCGTGGCCGCAAACGGCAAAGGGTCATCTTGCGAATAATCCCAGTTGGCGGTCTTGGTCAAGGATGCCGTGCATGGCTAGGCCCGATCCCCTCCAGCCCTTTCATGTCCGTTCTGTTGGTGGGATGTAACCCTGAAGAAATTCAGATCCAGGGGAGGAGCTAATGTTCCGCTGCAGAATGCATAAATCCCGACGTGATGCCACAGGCACTGAAGCAGCACAGTACTTGTATTCTCTTTTGAAATATGAGATGCGGCTAGGTACATGCAGCTCCGGACGCACGCAGAATGCAGGGGAAAGTGGTTGGCCATCGCTACTTGTATATCGCCGTCGGTATCGCCATCACCCCTCCTCCCCAAGCTCCCCTTCTGTCACTCACTGGCCCGCTTTTCGTCCAGCTCTTCCGGCTCTTCTTCATGTGGGCAGCACCTCCACTCATTTCGAAAATCATCAACCCACGAGGTTTGATCTTTGCCAACTTGCTGACGCAGCCGCTGGGTGATCCCCGCTGTCCACTGCCAGTGGTGTGTCGAGGTGGAGGCCTGTGAACGGCGCGGGGTGGAGACATGCTGTCCACTCCAAAACGACGGCGGCTGATCTTTGGTGCTTGCGGCATCGAATGTGGTCGTCGCTTCGCCAATGGGCCCGTAGGTACCTGGACGACATACCTGGTCAGGTACGTCAGAACACAAAGAAAAGGGGGCCAGGGGGCCGCAAGGGGTGCGATTCTCCAATCGCAATGGCGCCCAGGTCCAGATCTGACAGCTGTCCAGATTTTGGGGCAACACCTGCGGACGCCATGCATGGGACAGCTCGGGAGAGGCGTTTTTAAACTTCTTTTGCTTCAAAGCAAGCTGAACACGCGCGGCTTTCTTTGGCCAGTGTGCGGGTCCCGGAGAGACGTCGTCATCTCTCCTCCGAGGACTCGGCACTGCTGTTCCAAATCTAAGACAAAGCCGCCTCGGGTTCCCGTATGTGCATCCACGCTCCCGGTGTCATCTTACAAGTACAGGTTCATTCTTCTCGCCTAGCGCGCCCACGTTTTCACTACTTGTACAAGTAATAGGCCCCTCGTCCAAGATTACAAGATTAGGAGCAGCCGTTTGTATGGCGCTTCTTCCATTGTGGTTAAGCCGCCGACGGCACCGTTTTTCGGCGCCCACAAAACGTGTTCTGGCGCCAGCCGCTAAAGCTCCGGCAAGGCTTGGCCTCGGCACCAAAAGTCGAGAATCATCCTCATTGAGCGTCCCCGAGCTAATGAAGTAAATGATTGTCTTGTTAGCTGATGGGTAGTCTTTCCTTACTATATTAATTATTCATGAGTGCTGTCAGCAGTCTATCTCGGTAAGCAGACATGCAGCGATAATACGTGCTCACGACTGGCCATGAAATGAATAAAAGCTATGATAAGACATCGCTGGCTTTCATTACCCTTCAATGATATGTCGAGACGATGGTTTGCTTGTTGCCTACCTACTTAAGTATGGAGATTGGTCTTTTGTCTCTTCTGTCTATATCTTGCGAAGGTCAAGTCCTATGTTTTGCCTGGTCTTTTTACAGAGCTTGTACTTGTAATGGCTTGATTGCCTGCCTCCGAGGAAACTTGCGCCGAGTAATAGGCCACTCACTAGGTGGTGCGTTGTAAAAGTATGTATGTCTTCCTTGTCTTCCTCCGTAGAAACTAACAGACTTCGGCGTCAAGCATGCCCGGGCAGTCGTTCCCCAACTCGCAAAACTTCCGTCCCTTGGATCAAAGGCGGCAGGACACTGCTTTGCTATTTTAATTCCGGTTGTCTTAAACGTCCAAAATCAGCTGTAGAAAGCTGCATGCTTGTCCGAGACGGACTCTCGGATCTCCCACGTACGAATCCTGCAGAGCCAAGCTTTGATGTTCTCTAGGATGTCATCATCAAAAACGCAATGCCCAGAGCGTATTCAGCGGGGACCTGGTTCACTGGACCAAAAATAGTTGCAAGTCGCGATGACAACCACCATGTACATAAATACTTATTAGTTCTCAATCCGTAAAAGATAGTCCTGGGCATGCATGGAAAAATCTTTGTGTCGGCAAGACGCGATCATTGCCCTTCCCATCGATTTAGGTGACAAATTGGTGCTGGTTCCCGGTTTCAGATTATGGATACCACTGTGCCGGTGTGTACAGGCTTCGTAGTGAGCTGATCCATTTTTGGATCACTGTGCCCCCCCTTCTCCCCCCACTCTCGTGCGCAGCCATTGATGGAAAAGCAAGATGCGCGACCACCTTTGGTTGCTAGTGTGTGCTGCATCGATTC
>NW_022156932.1:0-9872 GCF_004353045.1 Thyridium curvatum | reverse complement strand
AAGTTATACTATTAATATAATATAATTAAAAGAGATATAATAAATATAATATCTATATTCTAGAGATACTATAATAATATCTAATAATAAGAATATAATTATTATTATAGATTAATTAAGTATAGTCTTCTAACTATAAAGGCTCTTAAGTTTAATAGCTATCTCTAATATAGATTTAAGACCTAGAATTAATTCTAGACTTTTAAACCTCTTAACTATAATTAAGGCCTAGAATTAGTCCTAGACTTTTTAATCTCTTAACTATAGTTTAGCCTATAGCTAGCTAATAAGTTAACTTATCTAGATATCTATATATATAAGTTTATAAGCCTAGATATATAAGCTATTTAATAATAGATATAACTAGATTATTATAATAAATAGTCTCTTAATAATAAGCAATCTACTCTATAAGCTATAATAATATACTTTAAGATTATTATTAAGAGATTATTTTAAATATATATAAAATAATCTATTCTTTTATTACTAGCTCTCTTAAGTCTATTTCTTATACTTATTTATATTAAGACTCTTAATTATATTCTCTATTAAATAATTTAATATAATACTAATATATATATCTAAGGTTACTAAAGAGATATTATTCTTTTTTATTTCTATAGTATTTAATAAGAAGAATAGATAACTCTTTAATAAAATTAAGAAGTTTATCTTCTTTAAGCCTAATCTAGACAAACTATATAAGATTATTAAGATAATTAATTATATTAATAACTATAGTCTTTTAGGGTTTAGATATAGCTTATTAAAGACTATTAATATTATAAAGCTGCTTAAGAATATAATTATTCTTATAGATATAGAATCTAATAATCTAAATCTTAATCAACTCTTTAATATTAAGAAATACTAGCTATAGCTAGAATATCTAAGAAAGATAGTTAAGTATCTTTAGGAAAGAAAGGAGGAATAGGACTAATAGTGGTTTTACTATATTAATAGTTGTTCTAATAGGGTTATGAATTAAATAAAGTTAATAGAAGCTACTTAAATAACTTATATATAAGGTCTTAATTAATTGATTAATTTAATATTATAGATTTATATTATAGTTATAAACCCTCTAAGAGGGTCTATAGACTATTAATATAATAGAGCTATTTAAAAGTCTATATATTCTTAATAAGAAGATATTTAATAATTTAAATCTTAACTAGCTCTTCTATATTAATAAATATTAATTATAGTTAAAGTATTTAAAAAAGATAATTAAATATTTTTAAAGAAAGAAGAAATAAAATTAATATTATATTATATAGTAGTTTTACTATATTAATAGTTATTTTAATAAGATTATAAATTAAATAAAATTAATAGAAGCTATTTAAATAACTTATATATAAGATTTTAAATAATTAATTAATTTAATATTATAAAATTATCTATCTATCTATCTATCTATTTTATTTTATTTTAATATATCTATTAAATATAAGCTAAGTTATCTATCTATTTTATTTATTTTTAGTATACCTATTAGATATAAGCTAAGTTATACTATTAATATAATATAGTTAAAAGAGATATAATAAATATAATACCTATATTTTAGAGATACTATAATAATATCTAATAATAAGAATATAATTATTATTATAGATTAATTAAGTATAGTCTTCTGATTATAAAGACTCTTAAGTTTAATAGCTATTAACTATCTTTAATATAGATCTAAAGCCTAGAATTAGTTCTAGACTTTTAAATCTCTTAACTATAATTAAGGCCTAGAATTAATCCTAGACTTTTTAACCTCTTAACTATAGTTTAGCCTATAGCTAACTAATAAGTTAACTTATCTAGATATCTATCTATCTATTTTATTTATTTTTAGTATATCTATTAGATATAAGCTAAGTTATACTATTAATATAATATAGTTAAAAGAGATATAATAAATATAATACCTATATTCTAGAGATACTATAATAATACCTAATAATAAGAATATAATTATTATTATAAATTAATTAAGTATGGTCCTCTAACTATAAAGGCTCTTAAGCCTGATAGCTACTAACTGTCTCTAATATAGGTCTAAGACCTAGAATCAGTTCTAGACTTTTAAACCTCTTAACTATAGTTAAGACCTAGAATCAGTTCTAGACTTTTTAATCTCTTGACTATAGTTCAGCCTGTAGCTAGCTAATAAGTTAACTTATTTAGATATCTATATATATAAGTTTATAAGCCTAGATATATAAGCTATCTACTTAATAATAATAGATATAATTAAATTATCATAATAAACAGTCTCTTAATAATAAGTAATCTATTCTATAAGCTATAATAATATACTTTAAGACTATTACTAAGAGGTTGTCTTAAATATATATAAAATGATTTATCCTCCTACTCTCTTAAGTCTATCTCTTATACTTATCTATATTAAGACTCTTAAGTATATTCTCTATTAAACAACCCTATATAATACTAATATATATACTTAAGACTAAAGAGATACTATTCTTTCTTATTTCTATAGTATTTAATAAGAAGAATAGATAACTCTTTAATAAAGTTAAGAAGTTCATCTTTTCTAAGTCTAATCTAGATAAACTATATAGGACTATTAAAAGAATTAATAATATTAATAACTATAGCCTTCTAGGCTTTAGATATAGCCTACTAAAGACTATTAATATTATAGAGCTACTTAAGAGTCTGGTTGTCCTTAAAGAGATGTAATCTAATAATCTAAATCTTAACTATCTCTTTAGTATTAAGAAATACTAGCTATAGCTAGAATATCTAAGGAAGATAGTTAAGTGTCTTTAGGAAAGGAAGAAGGAATAGGACTGATAATAGTTTCATTATATTAATAGTTGTTCTAGTAGGGTTATAAATTAAATAGAGTTAATAGAAGTTATTTAAATGACTTATATATAAGGTTTTAATTAATTAATTAATCTAATACTATAGATTTATACTATAGTTATAAATCTTTTAAGAGAGTTTATTATATTAATAAATATTCTAATAGAATTATAAATTAAATATGATTAATAAAAGCTATTTAAATAACTTATATATAAGATTCTAATTAATTAATTAATCTATATTAATATTATAGATTTATATTATTATTATAAACCCTTTAAGAGAGGATTAAGTATTATTATAATATCTTTAGAATATAGGTATTATATTTATTATATCTCTTTTAACTATATTATATTAATAATATAACTTAGCTTATATCTAATAGGTATAATAAGAAATAATAAATAACTAGATAAAGTTAAGTAGATATTTAAATAGAGGGTATTAAATAGAAAGTATTTAATTAAATAAAAGAGCTATAATACTATAGGAAATACTTAGAAATCTATTAAGTATCTAATATATTATTAATTAAAACTCTAATAATTCTATTAATAATGTTAAGACTAGTTAGTAACTATCTATCTTTTAGGCTAAAAGCATTTTAATTAATAAAAGAAGAAGGATTAGTAATCTTTAAAATATAAGTATCTATAGTAATATACTTATTCTCTTTTTCTAGCTTTTTTAAAGACTATATTCTATAGTAAAATAGATCTATCTTATAATCTTTTAAAAATTACTCTTATCTATATAAATAAGATAAAATTTAATATTATTTATAGCTAGATTATTAGAAGTATTAGTAAGATAGATAGAGTGATAAGTATTAGTAGAGAAGATATAATATAGGCATACTAATTAAGTAGTAATATTTAAGAATAACTAAACTCTACCCTTCTCTCTTTAAATTTCTACTTTTCTACTTCTATTTTATACCCTTTCTTCTAGATCTAACTCTAGCTATTATATAATAGACTAGAGATCTTATTATATAGACTCTTTATTCTTAGTATATCTTCTCTACTTCTATATTATTAAAGGATCTTTCTATTAATAACTACTCTCTTAAGTTATTCTCTAGCCTCTTTTATTATATCTTCTTATAAGTCTTCTTTATTATATCTTAATATAGTATCTTCTTCTTTAAGAGTCTTATTCTAAAGCTTTAAGATTATTATACTATATTAATATAACTAATACTTTTCTTTATCTATTATTCTTATTAGATATTCTATTAATATTAATCTATTAAAAGAGCTAAGAATAAGATAATATAATAATTAAAGAGATAGATTATACTTCTATTATATTATTAGACTATATATATAGTCTTAATATAAATAGAATAGTCTTAAACTTCTTTATTATCTATAATAAATAATAGCTTATCCTTCTATTCTTTTTAGATACTCTTATAATAGAAGTATTCTTCTTAAGAGTAAATAGCTTTTAAAGTATTATTAATAAGTAGTATTAATAAAATATAAAAAATATCTTTTTTATTCTATTTAGAGGGTCTTTCTTCTTCTTCTCTTAGCTTTTTTTAAATTATAAGAAATCTCTTTCTATTTATATTATCTTTATATAAGAGATATATTAATACTATAGATAGAAGTCTTTTAGAAAATTCTTTATTAATAACTAGAAAAATAATAAGTATAATAATAATAATAATAATAATAATAATAATAATAATAATAAGTAAGTATTATACTATAACTATAGCTTTATTACTTCTCTATTTTTAATTTTTCTTTTCTTAAGATCCTTCTCTAGCTTTAATCTTATTACTTATCCTATCTATCTTTATTATATCTATATATCTATCTATTTTATTTTCTTTTAGTATATCTATTAGATATAAGCTAAGTTATACTATTAATATAATATAGTTAAAAAAGATATAATAAATATAATATCTATATTCTAAAGATATTATAATAATATCTAATAATAAGAATATAATTATTATTATAGATTAATTAAATATAATCCTCTAATTATAAAGGCTCTTAAGTCTAATAGCTATTATCTTTAATATAGGTCTAAGGCCTAGAATTAATTCTAGACTTTTAGACCTCTTAACTATAATTAAGGTCTAGAACTAGTTCTTATAGTTTAGCCTATAGCTAGCTAATAAGTTAATTTATCTAGATATCTATATATATAAGTTTATAAGCTTAGATATATAAGTTATTCTTAGAGAATACTATACCTACTTAATAATAAATATAATTAAATTATTATAATAAACAGTTTCTTAATAATAAGTAATTTATCCTATAAGTTATAATAATATACTTTAAGATTATTATTAAGAGATTATCTTAAATATATATAAAATAATCTATCCTTCTACTCTCTTAAGTCTATCTCTTATATTTATTTATATTAAGACTCTTAAGTATATTCTCTATTAAATAATCTAATCTATATATATATATACTTATATAATACTAATATATATATTTAAGATTATTAAAGAGATATTATCCTTCTTTATTTCTATAATATCTAATAAGAAGAATAGATAACTCTTTAATAAAGTTAAGAAATTTATCTTCTTTAAATTCTATTTAAGTAGACTTTATAATATTACTAGTAAAATCAACTCTAATAATACCTATAGCCTTCTAGTCTTTAGATATAAGTTCTTATAGACTATTAATATAGTAGAGCCACTTAAAAGTCTATAGATCCTTAAGAATAAGATATTTAATAATCTAAATCTTAATTAGTTCTTCTATATTAATAAATACTATCTATAGCTAGAGTATTTAAGAAAGATAATTAAGTATCTTTAGAGAAGAAAGGAGGAATAGAACTAGTATATATATGATTTTATTATATTAATAGTTATTCTAGTAGGATTATAAATTAAATAGAGTTAATAGAAGCTATTTAAATAACTTATATATAAGGTTCTAATTAATTAATTAATCTAATATTATAGAATTATATTATAATTATAAACCCCCTATAAGGGGATTATATCTATATATATAGTATTTTAACTTTTTTAAGATTATTTAAAGAGTTTCTATAATTTAATTTTATATTCTATAGAGGTATATCTCTTATACTATATCTTTATCTTTCTCTTAGTAATTCTTTATATTATTATAATAAGAGTCTACTATTAATATACTCTTTTAGCTTCTATAAGTTATCTTTATTATTAAACTCTTTCTAATAGATTAGATATTATTATCTTAACTTAGATCCTCTATATTCTAGGATTTATAATACTTCTTAATAGATATTACTTTTAATATTAATAAGATAATATTTCTTTATAATACTATCTATATATAGGTAGTATACTTCTAGTATAAAGACTTAAAAGATATTATAGATTTAATAAGATTATAATAATATTAGTTAGTATACTATAGTCTTATCCTCTATAATCTCTATAATCTTAAAGGGCTTTAAATACTTATCTATAAGCTTATAACTTAGATATCTCTATTATATATTATATATACTTAATAATATTTATTCTCTAATTATAAATATTTTTTCTAGATATTTTTTATTATATTTTTTATTATATTACTTTTTATATATCTTATTTATATATTCTAATAGCTTCTTTACTACTATATATATATAAGTAAGATAAAGTACTCTTTCTATTATAACTAGTACTTTAATAGATCTTAATAGTCTCTAATCTATTAAAGCCTTTAAATAGAATTTTATTAATAAGTATACTAAATTATTTTTAGTTATTAAATAAGAGATATTATTATATATAAACTATATAAGTATAAGATATTATATCTAATTAGCTTAATTAATAATATAGTATATCTAAAGATAGTATTTTACTTATTAATTTTACTACTTTATTTAGCTATCTATCTATAGATAGAAGATAGTACTTAATTATTATAATATTATTAAATATATATATCTATCTATTTTATTTGTTTTTAATATACCTATTAGATACAAGCCAAGTTATACTATTAATACAACATAGTTAAAAGAGACATAATAAACACAATACCTATATTCTAGAGACACTATAACAGTACCTAATAATAAGAACATAATTATTATTATAGATTGATTAAGTATGGTCCTCTGACTGTAAAGGCTCTTAAGCCTGATAGCCATCTCTAATATGGGTCTAAGGCCTGGAATCAGTCCTAGACTTTTAAACCTCTTGACTATAGTTAAGGCCTAGAATCAGTCCTAGACTTTTTGACCTCTTAACTATAGTTTGGCCTATAGCTAGCTGATAAGTCAACTTATCTAGATATCTATATATATAAGTTTATAAGCCTAGATATATAAGCTATCTACTTAATAATAATAGATATAACTAAATTATCATAATAAATAGTCTCTTAGTGATAAGCAATCCACTCTATAAGCTCTAATATGATAATAATATACTTTAAGGCTATTATTAAGAGGTTGTCTTAGATATATATAAAATAGTCTGTCCTCCTACTACTAACTCTCTTAAGTCTATCTCTTATACTTATCTATATTAAGACTCTTAAGTATATTCTCTATTAAATAATCCTATCTATATATATATATACTTATATAATACTAATATATATATCTAAGGCTAAAGAGATATTATTCTTTCTTATTCCTATAATATCTAATAAGAAGAATAGACAACTCTTTAATAAAGTCAAGAAGTTTATCTTTTCTAAGCCTAATCTAGATAAACTATATAGGACTACTAGAGGAATTAATAATATTAATAACTATAGCCTTCTAGGCTTTAGATATAGCCTATTAGAGACTATTAATATTATAGAGCCACTTAAGAGCCTAATTATCCTTAAAGAGATATAATCTAATAATCTAAATCTTAACCACCTCTTTAGTATTAAGAAATACTAGTTATAGCTAGAATATCTAAGGAAGACGGTTAAGTGTCTTTAGAGAAGGAAGGAGGAATAGGACTAGTGGTGGTTTTACTATATTGATAGTTATCCTAGTAGGGTTGTGAATTAAATAGAGTTAATAGAAGCTACTTAAATGACTTGTATATAAGGTTCTAATTAATTAATTAATCTAATACTATAGAATTATATTATGGTTATAAACCCTCTAAGAGGGTTTAAATATATATATAATTCTATCTAGAAGTTATTAATAAAGAGAGACCTTTTATTAGAGATAATATTCTTAGATATTTTAAATATCCTTATAATATAATATATTATTAGATCTATAAATCCTATACTCTTTAACTTTATAGTTATTATAATATAAAGAGAGAACTTTATAAGTCTATCTATAATTATTAAAATAATATTATAATACTTATATATATAAGAGTTAATTAATATTGATAGGCTAATAATAAAGTCTAATAAGATCTCTTACTATAGCTAGCTAGATATTAATAATAAGATAAGTAAGCTATAAAGATAGTACTTCTATATCTTAATTTATTAATAGATTAGATAGATATTAATATATCTCTTTATATTTTTTAGAAGAATATTCTAAAAGTAACTTTATAAGAGTAACTTTTATATTTATATAATATTAAGATATCTAGTTATAGATATATTATAATATTACTCTATTAGTTTTTATTATATTATTATATTTAAAGAGATATAGATCTAGTATTTAAAGTATAATAATCTATCTAATTCTCTTATCTATTATATTTACTTTATATACTTATTATAGAAGAGCCTCTCTTTTTACTTCTTATTCTTTATAAAGATATCTCTCTATTAAAGCTAATATCTATTTATCTATTTTATTTATTTTTAATATACCTATTAGATATAAATTAAGTTATACTATTAATATAATATAATTAAAAGAGATATAATAAATATAATATCTATATTTTAAAAATATTATAATAATATCTAATAATAAGAATATAATTATTATTATAGATTAATTAAGTATAGTTCTCTAATTATAAAGGCTCTTAAGTCTAATAACTACTAACTATCTTTAATATAGATTTAAGATCTAGAATTAGTTCTAGACTTTTAGATCTTTTAATTATAGTTAATATCTAAAATTAGTTCTAGACTTTTTAATTTCTTAATTATAGTTAATATCTAAAATTAGTTCTAGACTTTTTAATTTCTTAATTATAGTTTAGCTAAATCTATAACTAATTAATAAGTTAACTTATCTAGATATCTATATATATAAGTTTATAAGTTTAAATATATAAGCTATTTAATAATAATAGATATAACTAAATTATTATAATAAATAGTTCTTTAATAATAAGTAATTTATCCTATAAGCTTTAATATAATAATAATATACTTTAAGACTACTATTAAGAGATTATTTAAATATATATAAAATAGTCTATTCTTTTATTACTCTCTTAAGTCTATCTCTTATACTTATCTATATTAAGATTCTTAAATATATTCTTTATTAAGACTTCTAAGTCTCTTCTCTATTAAATAATCTAATATATCTAAAACTATTAATAAGATATTAATTTTTCTTATCTTTATAATATCTAATAAAAAGAATAAATATCTTTTTAATAAGATTAAAGAATTTACTTTCTTTAAGTCCTATCTAAATAGACTTTATAATATTACTAATAAAATTAATACTATTAATATCTATAGCCTTTTAATCTTTAGATATAAGCTTTTATAGACTATTAATATAATAAAGTTATTTAAAAGTCTATATATTCTTAATAAGAAGATATCTAATAATCTAAATCTTAACTAGCTCTTTTATATTAATAAATACTAATTATAATTAGAGTATCTAAGAAAGATAGTTAAGTATCTTTAGAGAAGAAAGAAGGAATAAAAGTAGTTTTACTATATTAATAGTTGTTTTAATAGAGTTATAAATTAAATAGAGTTAATAAAAGCTATTTAAATAACTTATATATAAGATTTTAATTAATTAATTAATCTAATACTATAGAATTATACTATAGTTATAAATTCTTTAAGAGAGAAAGCTAAGTTATATTATTAATATAACCTCTTAAAAGATTTATAATAATAATATCTATCTATTTTATTTATTTTTAA
>NW_022156931.1:0-9901 GCF_004353045.1 Thyridium curvatum | reverse complement strand
ATACCTACCCTAGATAGCTCTCCAGTATTCAAAGTATCTCATTCAATAAAGTACCTTTGAGTGAAGCTATCTTAGCTACGATCAAGTCAACCACCATTGCTCAGCAGCGCCCATCACTTACTGCTTATATAAACCTATATACCTCTAGTCCTATAAAGTAGTCTTACCTCTTAGGATTAAGAATTATTACAGAAGGATATAAAATAAAAGTAGGAAAATAGAAATTTAAAAGAAGAGGGGGTAGAGTTTAATTATTCTTTAATATTACTACTTAGTTAGTCTGCCTATATTATACTCTTATTACTAATACTTATTATTCTATCTATCTTACTAATACTTTTAATATTTTAAACTCTTTATACAATCTTTTATTAGAGAGATAGGCTGATAAGATTAGTAATAGCCTCTATATAAACCTATAGTAGCTATACTATATTTTAATAATACTAAGTATTACCTATAAAGAATATCAATCCTATCTTTATAATCTTCCTTCTTATTATAAGAGATCTATCTAATAATATAGTAATTATATAATAGATCTAGAACCTCTTATAATAGCTATCTTTTAGTAGTATCTTAAGTTTATTATTAGTTAATAGTATAGCTATAGCACCTCTTAATCTTATATCTAATCTATAGTAGCTTAATAGCTTATTAATATTAGCTATATTAAGAGAAGAAGAATAGAGGATAGATAAAGAAATCCTATAAGAGAAGGCTACTATTTATTTAAGAGTTAAAAGAGTAAGGCTTATACTCTTATAAAGTAGTAAAGATATAGGTCTAAATAAGATATTACCTATAATACTTAGTCTATATCCTAAGGGTGTAATATCTATACCTCTACTCTTTAAACCTCTCTCTCTATCTATATCTAAATATTATAAGAAAGATTATTAGATCTTAAAGATCTTTCTATATAATTATTAATATTATTTTATTATATAGCTATAATACTTTTATAGTAATAGTAAGTAGATAGTATATATAGTATACTACTTAGCTAATATCTTTAAGATTAACTAGCTTTAATATCTAACTATTAAAAGGCTAGAAGAAGATTATAAGACTAAAGATATCTTCTAAAGGAAGTTTAAGAAGTTCCTCTATAATTAGTTATTAGATCTAGAGATCTATACTATTACTATATCTATATAGCTAGCTTATATTAGTTAAAGGCTAATAGAACTAGTAGTAAAGTTTATCTAATAATATAATAATATTAAAATAGAACTTTCTATAGGATAATTAGAGTTTTTAAGAGTTATTATATTATTTTATAAACTAAAGCTAAGCCTTTATATTACTATTAGATTATAATTAGTACTTCCTACTACCTAGTAATAGCTTATCTTAATAGTCTAAAGAATTAAGATCCTTTAAGAAGAGTTCTCTACTTAAAATATATAGTAAGGACCTAGAAAAGATATTATAAACCTAGGGTTTTAAAAGAAATACTTTATATACTAATAGACTAGTTATTATATCTTAGATTATCTATAACTAGGCTGTCCTATAGAAGGACCACCTATCTTAAGAATAATATTAATAATAGCTCTACTTTTTAATAGTAGTAGTTTTAGTATAACTAAATAATACTATAGCTATAACTCTTCTAATTATTTTACTAATTAATATCTTAATATAGTCTACTACTATTATAAGAAGAAGAAATATACTATTATATACTGCTTAAATAGAGCTAGAACCTTCTAGATATTAGATATAAATTATAAACCTATAAAGTAGTAATTAAGCTAGAAAGATATAGAGCCTAGACTATATTATATCTAGATAGTATTATAAGTTAGGGTTAACTATATATAGTAGTCTCTAACTACTATAATTAACTTAGAATTAGAGGTTAATCTATTACTTAATAGTATAGTTAAGGCTCTATTATCTCTAGCACCTCTATTAAGAGGGTCTTAACTAACCTCTATTACTAAGAAGGCTATACCTATAGAAGAATAGTTTAAACCCTAGATAGAGATAGTAGATAGTAATAGGGTGGTAGAGAAGTAGTACTATCTATTTATAATTACTACTATTATAAGAGATAAGGCTATTCTAGACATTCTATAGTTAGTAACTATCAATCTAGCTATTAACTAGAAAATAAGATAGTAATAGTTTCTATTCTTTAGATAGCATCTTAATATAGAAATATTAGTTAAGAAGCTAAGATATAGATAAGTAGTAGTAATTACTATAATTAGTCTCTATCTTAACCTTATAAAGCCTTTAACTATTAGATATAATAAGGGTACTATACCTATAAAGTAAGTTCTTAGAGAATATTAAGATCTAGAAGAAGTATTATTAAGGATTAATAATAGCCTCTTACCACCCTATACTAATTTAAAGTATAAGATTAAGCTAGAGGAAGAGGCCATCTCTCTATAGAGACCTCTATACCCTCTCTTTCTAGTAGAGCTAGAGATATTATATTAATATCTTAAGGATATAAAGTAGAAGAGGTAGATTTATTAATTTACTAGTCTTACTAATACTTCTATTCTATTTATTCTAAAGAAAGATAAGAAACTATATCTTTATATAGACTACTATATATTAAATTAGATTATAAAGAAGGACTGTACTTCTCTTCCTCTTATTAGTAAGATATTAGATTGACTAGAGGAGGCTACTATCTATATTAAATTAGATTTTAAGGATATATATTACTAGCTCTATATCTATATAAATAATAAGTAAAAGATAGTATTTTATACTTATTATAGCTACTTTAAGTATCTAGTTATATTATTTAGCCTTATTAATATACTAGTAATCTTTTAAATATATATTAACTAAATCTTAATTAAATTAGTAAATAAGATCTATATAGTCTATCTTAATAATATAC
This sequence comes from Thyridium curvatum, assembly GCF_004353045.1. Lineage (NCBI taxonomy): Eukaryota > Fungi > Ascomycota > Sordariomycetes > Thyridiales > Thyridiaceae > Thyridium > Thyridium curvatum. Next base: position 7,029 of record NW_022156931.1, on the reverse strand, counting down.
TAATCTTTAGCTCTAACCCTACTATATATATATAATATGTTTATAATATCCTTAAAAGACTAGTATAATAGAAATTATACTTAAATATAGATAAGTATGATTTTAATACCTTCTCTATATTCTTTTTAGGATATAAGATAAGCCCTTAGGGTATCTAGATAAAGTAATAATATATTAAAGCTATTATAAATTAGCCTCTTTTCTATAGTATCTATAAGATCTAAACCTTTCTAGGGTTTATAGGATTCTACTATTACTTTATTTAGAGCTACTTAAAGATCACTATCTTTTTTATAGACTATCTAAAAGGTATTATTAAGAAGATGTTATAGCTATTATTATAAGTATAGATAGTATTTAGAAGACTTATTATAGTCTTTATAATTATACTACTACTTTAGTATTTCAACCTTATATTACTATTATAAGTTGAAATAGATATATCTACTTTATAATTAGAGTAATCTTACTATAGTTATAGAAAGAGGTCTAATATCTAGTAGCCTATTTCTTAAGAAAACTATTAAATATAGAAGTATATTATAATACTAAAAAGAGAGAGCTACTAGTAATTATTAAGACCTTAAGAGCCTGGTGCTACTACCTATCCTATATAGAAGAGCCCTTTATTATTCTAATTAACTATCTTAATCTTTAATATTAGGATATTAAGAAGAAGCTTAATATATACTAGCTATATTAGTTAGATAAACTATTAGTATATATCTTCTAAATAGAGTACCACTTAGATAAGAGTAATTTAGTAGATATACTATTAAGAAGGCTAGACTAGAAGTAAGCCTAAGATTAGGACTAAGAAGTATAGAAGATATTATAATAGAAGCTTTTCTAGAAGCTGTTTCTCCTAATAAAGGTAGAGGTTTTATATTATTATAGTATAATAGTAGAGTAGAGTAGTAGTAAAATCCTACTAGATATAGGTATTATATAAAGGTGGTAGAAGCAAGTCTAAACTCTAGTAGAGGTAGAGGTATAAACTAGAGAATATAGAAGAAAGAGAAGGCTTTAGAATAATAGAAGTATAGGTATAGATTGATATCTATAAGTTAGAGGCATAATAGCTATATAAGAGGTATAAGAGAAGCTAATAACTAATATACTATATTATCTTTAATAGAGAGATGCCTTTATAAAGAATAAGAAGTAGAAAGAGAGGCTCTTATATAGTAAGCATACTAAGTAGGTATAATAGATAAGAGGATTAGATAGACTATTATACTTTAGAAATTAGGTCTATATCTCTTTAGATATAGTAGTATAATAGAAATTAATAGAGTAATACTATAATATATCTATAGCTAGACATCTTAATATTATATAAATATAGAAGCTACTCTTATAAAGCTACTTCTAAAATACCTTATTAAGAGATATAAAAAGATATATTAATATCTATATAACCTACTAGTAGATAAAGATGTAGAAGTACTGCCTTTATAGCTTACTTACCCTATTATTAGTATCTAGCTAGTTATAGTAAGAGATCTTATTAGACTTTATTACTAGCCTACCTATATTAATTAACTCTTATATATATAAGTATTATAATACTATTCTAATAATTATAGATAGACTTATAAAGTTCTCCCTCTATATTATAATAACTATAAAGCTAAGAAGTATAGAGTTTATAGACTTAATAATATATTATATTATAAGGATGTTTAAAGTATCTAAGAGTATTATCTCTAATAGGAGGTCTTTCTTTACTAGTAACTTCTAGATAGAACTATATATATATCTAGTAATATTATAATAATTAAGCACTACCTTCTACCTATAAATAGATAGCTAAATAGAATAGTAAAATTAATAAGTAGAATACTACCTCTAGATATATTATACTATTAACTAAGCTAATTAGATATAGTATCTTATACTTATATAATTTATATATAATAATATCTCTTATTTAGTTATTAAAGACAGCCTAATATACTTATTAATAGAATTCTACCTAAAGGCTCTAGTAGATTAGAGACTACTAGGGCCTGAAAAAGCACTAGCTATAATAGAAAGAGTACTTTATCTTACTTATATATATATAGTAGTAAAGAAGCTACTAAAATATATAAATAAGATATATAAGAAGTAATATAATAAGAAACATCTAAAAAAAGTATTTATAGTTAGAGAATAGGTGCTATTAAGTATATATAATATATAATAGAGATATCTAAGTTATAAGCTTATAGATAAGTATTTAGAGCTCTTTAGGATTATAGAGGTTATAGAGGATAGAGCTATAGCATACTAGCTAGTACTATTATAGTCTTACTAGATCTATAATATCTTTCTAGTCTCTATACTAGAAGTATACTGCCTATATATAGATAGTGCTATAAAGGAATATTATCTTATTAATATTAAGAATAATATCTATTAAGAAGTATTATAAATCCTAGGGTATAGAGGACTTAAGTTAAGATAATAATATCTAATCTATTAGAAGAGGTTTAGTAGTAAAGATAACTTATAGAAGCTAAGAGAGTATATTAATAATAGACCTCTATTATAATAATATAAAGAATTACTAGAAGAAAGATAAAGGTATAGTATAAGAGAAGTACCTCTATAGGATGTAAAATTAAACTATAGAAACTTCTTAAATAACCTTAAAAAAGTTAAAACACTATATATATAGGTATAGTAAAGATAAATAAGATAAGTAATAAGACTAAAGCTAAAGGAAGACCCTAAGAAAAGAAAAGTTTAAAATAAGAAAGTAGTAAAGCTATAGCTATAATATAACACTTACTTCTTATTATTATTATTATTACTACTATTATAATTACTATTAATATTATTATTCTACTAAACCTATATCTTAAGAGTATAGATAATATACTCTAGTACTAAAAGTAGAATGTAGGTAGAAGAGAGAGATATAGTAGATATAGTATTAGTATTAATAGCTAGAGAGTTAGTAGGGCAGGAAGTAGAGGCCTTACTATTCTTATATATCTTATATAAAGTAGATATAGTAGTGATATAGATATAGATAAGAATAACCTTCTTCTTAGTATAAGAGAGCTACTTATAGTTCTTAGCCTATATAGAGTATTAGTAGTAATTATATAGTAGAAGTATTATATACTTATATTATAGATAATATTAATAGCTATAATAATAGCTTTAAGAGTAGAGATAATAGAGATAGAGAGCTATATTTATTAGTAGTAAAAATATATTAGAGGTATAGAAGGATATATATATAGATATAGGTATAGTTACTATCTATATAAATAATATAATAAGTATTAGTACCTAGAGTATTATTAGTATATAATTACTATATAGTAGGGATATAATATACCCTTAATTTTCTTATAATAGAAATTAATATCAGTCTTAATAGTCTTATTATTATTCTAAGTAATAATAAGATATAAAATATATAAAGTATACTATATAGCTATAATATAGATACTAGCTAAAGAGGTCTTCTTCTTCTTATCCTTCTTAATAAGATAAGTAGATTATATATATTATTAATATAGCTTATAAGCTATAAAAAGAATAAGTCTTACTAATAAAGATATAGAGAGAGAAGAGCACTTCCTATTACTACTACTATTATAACTATTACTACTAGAAGTACTAGTAGAGGTAAGGCTCTATATATTTATATTATAAATATCAGTAGGAAGCTACTTAATAGTAGGAGTAGTAGTACTTAGAGAAGTTTAGAGTAACTATATTAATAAGAGAAGGATATAATAGAGAAGTAGTAGTAATAGAACTTATTATTTTTCTAGTTATTAATAAAGAATTTTCTAAAAGACTTCTACCTATAATATTAATATATCTCTTATATAGAGATAATATAGATAGAGAGGGATTTCTTATAATTGAAAAAAGGCTAAGAGAAAAGAGAGAGAGACCCTCTAGATAAGATAGAAGAGATGTCTTTTATATCCTATTTATACTACTTATTAATAGTACTCTAGAAGCTATTTATACTTAAGAGAAGTACTTCTATTATAAGAATATCTAGAGAGGATAATAGAAGGATAGATTACTATTTATTATAAATAATAGAGAAGTTTAACACTGTTCTATTTATACTAAGACTATATATATAGCCTATTAATATAATAGAACTATAGTCTATCTCTCTAACTATTATACTGCTTTATTCTTAGCTCTCTTAATAGAATAATATTAGTAGAATATCTAATAAGTATAAAAGATAGAGAGAAGTACTAATCATACTAATATAATATAATAGCTTTAAAGCCTTAGAATAGAGCTCTTAAAGAAGAGAATACTATATTAGAGTATAATAAAGAGGACTTATAAGAGAGGATAATAAAAAGAGCTAGAGAGTAGCCTAAGAGAGTAGTTATTAGTAGAGAAGCCCTCTAATAATATAGAAGTAGAGAAGGCATACTAAGAGTAAAGAGTCTATACTATAAGATCTCCAGCCTATTATATAATAGCTAGGGTTAGGTCTAGGAGGAAGGGTATAAAATAGAAGTAGGAAAATAGAAATTTAGAAGAAGAGAGGGTAGAGTTTAGTTATCGTTTAATATTATTATTTAGTTGGTCTACCTATATCACACTCTTACTACTAATACTTATCACTCTATCTATCTTACTGATATTTCTAATATTATTATTAAATATTATTATATAAATAACTATGATTTAAGAAATTATTAAGACTTTATAGAAATATTATATAAAGTAAAGTATTAATTTAATAATTAATACTAAAAATAGGTTAAGTATTATATAAGTTTTAGATCTATTATTAGAAAGTAAAGTTTTAGTATAAAGAGAGAAAAGAGGTTAGTTAGAATTATATAAAATTAAGATAATTAAAGGATATAATATAATAGTTATTATTATTAATAAACTAATTAAGTTTTATATAATATAGGTTAAACCCTACTTTAAGAAGAAGACTATATAAACTATAGATAATAAAGAAAAGACTAATAAAATAGCCTTTATATAATAAAAACCCTAATTAAAGAAGTATAGATAATCTTAAAGAATCTTTAAAGAGTCTTAATATAAGAAGAAAATCTTTATAAAGATTAACTTTTAATTATAAAGATATAGTAGGTCTTAAAAAGCTATTATATAATATCTTATCTAAAAGAAAAAAGATAATAAAGAATTAGCTATTAAGCTTTATATAGAGAAAGTAATTATAATTACTAAAGAGCTCTTTAAAGAATTAAATATAATAAAGATTAATAAATTAGCTATATAATAAGTCTTTAAGTTTATATAAATAAACTTTAATAAGTATAGCTATCTTTAGATCTTTAAAATAAAACTTATATAAAAAGTTAAGAGTAAATTAATAAAGCTATATAAGAAGTTAAGATTAATTATATAAAACTATAATAATAAAGAGAAGAAGATAATTCTTATATAGTTCTCTATAATTTAAAGAATAAGCTAAAGACTTCTTCTTATATTAAAATTAATACTTATATAAGACTTTAATATAAGAGATAAACTTTAGGATATTATATAAGTATATATCTAGACTAATAATAAGCTTAATAAAGAGATCTTTATATAACTTTATAAGAAGATAGAGGTAAAGTATCTAATAAAGATAATTCTCTATATTATATAATTATTATATAGACTTATTAAATCTAATCTATATTAATATAAGATATATTACTTATATTATAAAGAAAAGTTAAAAATATAAAATTTAATATATAATTTATACTTATTATTTATTTAAAATAGACTAAAAATCTTTAGTATTATTATTCTCTAGATAGATAATATCTTTAGCTTTACTACTAAAAACTTCTCTATATAAAAAGAATAGAAGTTAAAGAAGGCTAACTTCTAAGTAAAGTTAAAGATAATATTAATATATAACTAATCTATTAAATTTAATAAAGAAAAAGTTAATTTAAATAATAATAATATTATCTTTATATAAAAAGAATAAGCTCTATAACTTTAAAGGATTAATCTTAATATAAATAATATAATATAGTAATATATCTCTTAATATATATAAGAAATATATATTATTTTAATATATTAACTAAAAATAATATATAATCTATTAATAATAGCTTAAATATAAGATCTAAAAGCTAAAGATATTAATAAGCTAAATATATAACTTAAATAATAGATAGAAAACTAAGTATAAGACTTAAAGTTTATATCTTTTAACTTAAAAAGTATAAAGTTATATATTTTTATAGATAACTTCTTTATTAATAATTAAGATTTATTATTATAGATTAGTTTTATTATTATATTTAAAACTAAGAGATATATAATAGAAGATTTCTAACTATATAGTAATATTATATATTAAAGCTTAATAAAATATAAGTAGATTATAAGAAGTATATTAATAAGTAAGCTCTATAGTATAATAAATAAATTTAACTATAAGATTACTTTAAGTATAATACTTAAAAAGATTATAGATTATTTATTATTATTATATATTTCTCTAGTAATTTACTTAGACTTAAAATTATTTTATAAGTACTTAATAAAGTTAGATATAATAAGTAAGAAGTATTTAATAATTAATATTATATTACTTAAAGAATCTTATAAAAAATATAAGATCTTTAAAGTATAATAGATTAATAGTAAAGATAATTTAATAGATATCTTTATAAAAGAATTATTAAATTAAGCTTTTAAAAAATTAATAATAAGTAATAGATTAACTATATAAATTAAAGCTTTTATTAATAGATTTAACTAAAATATATAGAAGAGAAAGATAAGCTATTAATTATATAACTAAAGAAGATAAGTAGAAGTAATATATAAAGCTTAAAATTTTTTATTAATTTTATTTAATAGATAATATCTAATTTAATATAATCTCTTATAATATATAATAACTAAAAAACCTATATATAATAAATTGTGACGATCCTTGATCCCAAGAGGCAAGACTACTTCGTAGGATCGGAAGCGTGTGGGTTTATGTAAGCAGTAAGTGATGGGCGCTGCTGAGCAATGGTGGTTGACTTGATCGTAGCTAAGATA
>NW_022156930.1:0-10754 GCF_004353045.1 Thyridium curvatum | reverse complement strand
AATATAGTCCCTATACTTATAGTTAGTAGAAAAATAAGAAAGTATTAATAATTATAATAAAACACTTTTCTTAAAGGCATTTAACTAGATTACTTTATATTAGTAGTAGATAATTATTAGAGATAATCTATTTATTTAGCTTCTAGAGATTAATAATAACTCTTCCTTTTTAGATATTATTAATAGTATACTATACTATAAATATTAGACAACTAAATAGTATTAGCTCTTATTACTATTCTAATTTATCTTATTATTATAGTTTATTAAATATATTATTAATAATTTTATAATCTTTAATATCTAGCTAATAAGGTTTTACTTTAATCTTAATATCTTACTATCTATCTATAAAATCAATATATATCTTATCTTACTTTCTTATATAAACTAGTTCTTATTCTCTTTAAATATTATATATCTTAATAATATTCTTTAGTTACTATATTAGATTAGTATCTTCTATATAGATATAAACTTCTTTCTTAATAATAATTTTAGGTAGGTTTTCTATCTTTACTACTCTTAATAAAGGGGGCTTCTCTAGCTTAAAGATATCTATTAATATGTTTTTAATATTATTACTTTATACCTCTATTAGTATAGCATCTTTAATTATAAATTTACTCTAATTATCTTATATCTCTATTAATATAAAGCATCTATCTATTTCTAGATATAAAATTATACTAATATAATGATTTCTTTAGAGCTTAATTAGCTTATCTATATTATTATAATAGAGTATTACTTTTAAAGTTGCTATATTAAAAATATAATTTTAAAATCTATTTTTATTACCTATTATTAGAAAGATATTTTCTAACCTATCTATATTAAACCTAGTTAGATCTAGGTAATATATATTAATTAATATTATTGTCTTTAGTAGCACTATAGTATTAGTAATTAATTATATATATTAATATTAATTAAACTCTTATCTTAAGGCTTTAAAAAGCATCTTTATATCTTTATAACCTTTAAACTTAATTAATATATTAAGATAATTAATTTTTACTCTATATAGTGCTAGAAAAGTTATTCTAAGTAATAACTTTAGTACTAACTTATCTTTAATAAATATATCTACTTAAAACTAAGATTAGACATACTTAATATCTACTAATCTATTAAGATAGATATTAAAGAAAGCTTTCTAGTCTAGAATAAAATTACTTAATACTTCTAGCATCTTCTTAAACTTAATATATTAATATTAGATATTAATTCTAAACTTCTAAAGCTAATAGCAGTTAATTAGTATGTTATAATAACCTAAGTCTATATAGACTTTAAGTAGTAGACTATCTAGATTAAGCCTGATTATTATTTTTAGATAAGTAGCTTAAGCTATTAATTACTCTAGTATAATATTTATTACTATAGAAATCAGTTAATAAACTTATAATAAGTTTACTATATAGTATTTAGCTAGACTACTTAATATTATTATAAAATATTCTTTAACTAATAATACTATATCTAGATTATCTATACTTAGCTATTACTATCTATAAGTTTTAATTATTATTAGTACTGCTTGCTGCTTATCTTTAGAGGATGTCTTCTCTATAAGGTCCTTTACTAACTATCCTCTATTATTATAAGAGTTTATATAAGTATAATTAATATAAGCTCTTTAGATCTTAAAGATCTTACTATATTTAATATAAGTTTTAGATATATAAGAATAGATATTAATATTATTAATTTACTTAATCTTCTCTCTCTTATTAATATATTCTTTAAAGGCTTTAAAGCCTTTAGCTTCTAAGAGATTAATTTAATCTATAGCCTTAGGCCTATTAGTTATAATCTATTACTTCTTAATAGAGTAGGTGTCTGATTAATATCTATATCTATATTATTATTATTAATAGATATAGTTATATCTATAATTACTATAATAAAATTATCCTCTATATCTAGAGTTACTAAAGTTATCTTAATTAATATTATTATTTCTATAATAGTTTAAATAATAGTTATTATATAAGTTATTATATAAGTTTTAGCCTCTTTCTTAGCCTTAGCTATAGAGATAGAAAGATTGGTGGTTATTAGCTAGAGATTAATAATAATTTTATTAATATCTCTAATTAACTTAATTATTATTAATACTATATAGGTCTATATTTTTATAGTTCTTAAGCCAGTCCTTTATTACTATTACTATAATAGAGATATTAGTTAATAATAACTTTTAAGTAGGGATTATATTTCTTAAGATAAAATTCTTATTATTAATATATTATAGCTAAGTGTTTAGTTAAGTTGATACTATTAGTATATTAATAAGTGTCTATAAATATAGATAGATTATAAGATAGATTTATATAAGCTACTACTCTATATTATTTATCTTAAAATCTTAAGTACCTTATATAACCTCTATTATATAGTTATAAATACTCTTTATTATTAAGATATCTATTATTATATACTTAAGAGTGCTTAGCTTTTAAAGGGCTTCTCTCTTTATATATATAAATCTCTAGATAAGATACTTTTTCTAATTTATTAATAATAACTTTATATCTAATCTCTAAAGGTTATTAAGTTCTAATATAAATTATTTAAGGATATCTTCTTAAAGATAAGATAATAGATTTTAATAGACAATCTCTTCTGATTATATTTTAGTATAATCAGTAAAAGAGCTTATAAATAAGTAAATATTATAGAAGTATATATCTTTTCTATTTTAAATAATATTGTCTATATTATATTTACTTAATAGACCTAGATTAAAATAGCTAATATCTATAGTATTAAACTATTATATAGTATTTACCTCTACTACTTAAATAATAACTAAGGCTTATATCTAAGTAGCTATATTAATATATATTAGTATCTCTATAATAACTTTAGCTATAATTATAATAAGATTATTATTTAATACTAACTAATTTCTATTTAATAGAGTATTATTATTACTAACTAAATTCTATATAGTTAAGCTATTAGTTATAATATCTTATATTAAAAGAAGGTCTAACTCTAATATTAATATATAGTTAGTATAGAGGTTTAATAATAGAAAAGAGCTAGATAGAGTAGATAGCTTTAGATAGAAGTATTTAAGCTATTTCTCTTATTATTAAGATATAAGGGTTTTAAAGAATATAAGAGAAGAGATAGGTTTCTTAGTATATATAAGATTTTCTGCTTATAGCTAATCTTAATTAAGGGTTAGATCTAAAGATAAAGATTAGCAGCCAGCCTAGTATAATAATAAAGGTTTAGTAGGTATATAGACTTACTAACTAGTATATAGGTCTTTAAAAAGTTTATATATAGTCTAGAAGTTCTTACTTTATCTTAATTAAGTTATTAATATTAATATATAGTTATCTAATTCTATAGGTATGCCTATCTTAGATTAAGTAGGATTTTAAGTAGATTACTAATATTAGAGGTTAAGTAATAGAATTAATTCTTCTTAATATCTATAGAGATATATAATCACTTATTTTAGGTTATATATAAATAGGTAGTTATTAATAATCTATTAGAGATTATATAGTAGATCTTCTTTAGCTACTAATTATTATATTGTCTTAGAGATATTAATATAATATCTTATAATAAGCTAAAGAAGGTCTAGCTTCTTCTATATATATTTTATATAGAGGATTAAGTGATTTATATAAATAAAATTATTAATTTATAATAATAGTTTATCTAATATAAGTAGCTATTATTATTACTATTACTATTATATCTATTATTATTAAAAAACAATAATACTTAATAATATCTAAAGAATAAGGATCTCTTAGAATAATATAGAGGGAGGAGGAAATTTTATAAGAAGAATAGAATAGAAGTAAAAGGAGGTTGATCTTTCTTACTAGCTTATACTAGATAAGAATACTTCTTACTACTAATTTAATAGGTAAGGATAAGACTGGATATAGTAGTATGAATGTAGTTCAATTTCAACTAAAGCTATCAGAGCTAATCAGCATAAGATATATACAGACAATGACCAATAGCTTTTAACAGCTGTCAGCAGCTATCATCTATCAGCATCAATACACAACAGCACATATCGATAACTCATGGCCTATGGCCCAACAAATCTTCTTGCTACCAATTTGATGGGCAAGGATAGGACTGGATGCAGTGGTATGAACGTGGTTCAATTTCAACTAAAGCTATCAGAGCTAATCGGCGTAAGATATGTACAGACAATGACCAATAGCTTTTGACAGCTGTCAGCAGCTGTCATCCATCAGCATCAATGTGCAACAGCGCACATCGATAACTTATGGCCTATGGCCTAACATCTACTATTCTTTTAAGTTTATCTCTTATACTTATTTATATTAAGACTCTTAAATATATTCTCTATTAAGACTTCTAAGCTTCTTCTTTATTAAATAATTATTAGTAATATAAAATTAATCTATCTATTTAAGATTATTAAAAAGATATTAATATTTCTTATTTTTATAATATCTAATAAAAAGAATAGATAGTTCTTTAATAAAGTTAAAGAGTTTATCTTTTTTAAATCTAATTTAAATAAATTATATAGAACTATTAAAGAAATTAATAATATTAATAATTATAGTCTTTTAGACTTTAGATATAGTCTATTAAAGACTATTAATATTTTAAAGCTATTTAAGAGTTTAATTATTCTTAAAAAGATATAATCTAATAATATAAATCTTAACTATCTCTTTAATATTAAGAAATATTAACTATAGTTAGAATATTTAAGAAAGATAATTAAATATTTTTAAGAAAGAAAGAAGGAATAGGATTAGTAGTAGTTTTATTATTAATAGTTATTTTAATAAGATTATAAATTAAATAAAGTTAATAAAAGCTATTTAAATAACTTATATATAAGGTTTTAATTAATTAATTAATCTAATATTATAGATTTATACTATTATTATAAATCTTTTATAAGAGGATTTTCTATATTATATAATTATTTTATAGATTTATTAAATCTAGTCTATATTAATATAAGATATATTACTTATATTATAAAAAAAGTTAGAAATATAAAATTTAATATATAATCTATATCTACTATTTATTTAAGATAGATTAGAAATCTTTAATATTATTATTCTTTAGATAGATAATATCTTTAGCTTTATTATTAAAAACTTCTCTATATAAAAAGAATAGAAGTTAAAGAAGGCTAACTTCTAAGTAAAATTAAAGATAATACTAATAGATAATTAATGTATTAAATTTAATAAAGAGAGAGTTAATATAAATAATAATAATCTCTTTTAAAAGATTTATAATAATAGTATAAATCTATAATATTTAATTAATTAATTAATTAAGATCTTATATATAAGTTATTTAAATAGCTTCTATTAACTCTAGTTAATTTATAGCTCTATTAAAACAACTATTAATATAGTAAAACTAATATTAATATAATAAAACTATTATTAGTTCTATTTCTTCTTTCTTCTTTAAAGATACTTAACTATCTTTCTTAAATATTCTAGTTATAGTTAATATTTCTTAATATTAAAAAGATAGTTAAGATTTAAATTATTAGATTATATCTTTTTAAGAATAATTAGACTCTTAAATAGCTTTAAAATATTAATAGTCTTTAGTAGACTATATCTAAAGTCTAGAAGATTATAATTATTAATATTATTAATTTCTTTAATAATTCTATATAATTTATTTAAATTAGATTTAAAAAAGATAAACTCTTTAACTTTATTAAAATACTATTTATTCTTCTTATTAGATATTATAAAGATAAGAAAGATTAGTATTTCTTTAGTCTTATATATATAGATTGATTTTATATAAGTATATATATATATATAGATATATATATTAGATTATTTAATAAAGAAGAGGCTTAGAAGTCTTAATAGAGAATATATTTAAGAGTCTTAATATAAATAAGTATAAGAGATAAACTTAAAAGAGTAAGAGAATAAACTATTTTATATATATTTAAGATAGTCTTTTAATAATAGTCTTAAAGTATATTATTATAACTTATAGAATAAATTACTTATTATCAAGAGACTATTTATTATAATAATTTAATTATATCTATTATTATTAAATAGCTTATATATCTAGACTTATAAACTTATATATATAATATTAAAGTATAATAAAGAGGGCTATTATAAGAGTATAATAAAAGAGACTAGAGAATAGTCTAAGAAAGTAGTTATCTATAGAAAGGCCCTCTAATAATATAGATATAGAGAAGACATACTAAGAATAAAAAACCTATACTATAAGATCTTTCCCTCTTAGAGGGTTTATAACCATAGTGTGAATCTATAGTATTAGATTGATCGATTAATTAGAACCTTATATATAAGTTATTTAAGTAGCTTCTATTAACTTTATTTAATTCACAACCCTGCTAGAATAACTATTAATATAGTGAAATCACTATATAGCATAGCATTAGTTCTATTCCTCCTTTCTTTTCTAAAGACACTTAACCATCTTCCTTAGATATTCTAGCTATAGCTAGCATTTCTTAATATTAAAGAGTTGGTTAAGGTTTAGGTTATTAGATTCTATGTCTATAAGAATAATCATACTCTTAAGTAGTTCTGTAATATTAATAGTCTTTATCTTATATAGTTTGTCTAGATTAGGCTTAGAGAAGATGAACTTCTTAACTTTACTAAAGAGTTACTTATTCTTCTTATTAGATACTATAGGAATAAGAAAGGATAGCATCTCTTTAGTAGTCTTAGATATATATATTAGTATTATGTAAGTGTGTGTAGGCATAGATATATATATCAGGTTATTTAATAGAGAATATAATCAAGAGTCTTAATATAGATAAGTGTAAGAGACAGACTTAAGAGAGCAGTAGGAGGACAGACCATTTTATATATATTTAAGACGACCTCTTAGTAGTAGCCTTAAAGTATATTGTTATATTAAGACTTATAGAGCGGATTGCTTATTACTAAGAGACTATTCATTATAATAATTTAGTTATATCTATTATTAAGTAGGTATAGCATTCTCTAAGAATGGCTTGTACATCTAGACTTGTAAACTTATATATATAGATATCTAGATAAGTTAACTTATCAGCCAGCTATAGGCTAAACTATAGTTAAGAGGTTAAAAAGTTCAGAACTAATTCCAGGCCTTAACTATAGTTAAGAGGTTTAAAAGTCTAGGACTGATTCTAGGCCTTAAACCTATATTAGAGATAGTTAGTAGCTATTAGGCTTAAGAGCCTTTATAGTTAGAGGACTATACTTAATCAATCTATAATAATAATTATGTTCTTATTATTAGATATTGTTATAGTATCTCTAGAATATAGATATTATATTTATTATGTCTCTTTTAACTATATTATATTAATAGTATAACTTAACTTATATCTAATAGGTATATTAAAAACAAATAAAATAGATAGATAGACTATAAGATCTTTAATCTATTATATAATAGCTAGGATTAGATCTAGAAGAAAGGATATAAAATAGAAGGAGGGAAGTAGAAAATTAAAAAGAGAAGGAGATAGAGTTTAATTATCCTTTAATATTATTATTTAGTTAGTATATCTATATTATATCTTTATTACTAATATTTATTACTCTATCTATCTTACTAATACTTCTAATATTTTAAACTCTCTATATAATTCTTCTTAAAAAGATAGATTAATAAGATTAGTAATAGCCTCTATATAAATCTATAGTAGTTATATTATATTCTAATAATATTAAGTATTATCTATAAGAGATAAGAATTCTATTCTTATAATCTTTCCTCTTATTAAAAGAGAGCTATTTAATAATATAATAATTATATAGTAGGTTTAAAACCTCTTATAATAGCTATCTCTTAATAATACTTTAAGTTTATTATTAATTAATAATATAGCTATAATACCTCTTAATCTTATATCTAACTTATAGTATTTTAATAGCTTATTAATATTAGCTATACTAAGAAAAGAAGAATAAAGGATAGATAAAGAAATCCTATAAGAGGAGGCTACTACTTATCTAAGAATTAAAAGAATAAGACTTATATTCTTATAAAGTAGTAAAGATATAGATCTAAATAAGATATTATCTATAATATATAGTTTATATTCTAAAGGTATAGTATCTATACCTCTACTCTTTAAACCTCTCTCTCTATCTATATTTAAATATTATAGAAAAGATTACTAGATCTTAAAGACCTTCTTATATAATTATTAATATTATTTTATTATATAGCTATAATATTTTTATAGTAATAATAAGTAGATAGTATATATAGTATATTATTTAGTTAGTATTTTTAAGACTAGCTAGCTTTAATATCTAATTATTAAAAGACTAGAAGAGAATTATAGGATTAAGAATATCTTCTAGAGGAAGTTTAAGAAGTTTTTTTATAACTAGTTATTAGATTTAAAGATCTATATTATTACTATATTTATATAACTAGTCTATATTAATTAAAGGCTAATAGAATTAATTATAAAGTTTATTTAATAATATAATAATATTAAAATAGAACTCTCTATAGAGTAACTAAAGCCTCTAAGGGTTATTATATTATTTTATAAATTAAAGTTAAGTCTTTATATTATTATTAAGTTATAGTTAATACTCTCTACTATCTAGTAATAGCTTATTTTAATAGTCTAAATAATTAAGATTCTTTAAGAAGGGTTCTCTATTTAAGATATATAGTAAAGACCTAGAAAAGATATTATAAATTTAGGGTTTTAAGAGAAATACTTTATATATTAATAGACTAGTTACTATATCTTAAATTATTTATAACTAGACTATTCTATAAAAGAACTACCTACTTTAAGAATAATATTAATAATAGCTTTATCTTCTAATAATAATAGTTTTAATATATCTAGATAATACTATAACTATAACTCTTCTAACTATTTTACTAATTAATATTCTAATATAGTCTATTATTACTATAAGAAGAAGAGATATATTATTATATACTATCTAAATAGAGTTAGAATCTTTTAGATATTAGATATAAATTATAAACCTATAGAATAATAATTAAGCTAGAAAGATATAGAGTCTAAGTTATATTATATCTAGATAGTATTATAAGTTAGAATTAATTATATATAATAGTCTCTTATTATTACTTAAGATTAGAGGTTAATCTACTATCTAATAATATAATTAAGGCTCTATTATCTCTAATATCTCTATTAAAAAGGTCTCAACTAATCTTTATTACTAGAGAGACTATATCTATAAGAGGATAGTTTAAACTCTAAATAGAGATAATAGATAGTAATAATATAATAGAGAAGTAATACTATCTATTTATAATTATTATTATTATAAAAGATAAGATTATTCTAGATATTTTATAATTAATAGCTATTAATCTAGCTATTAACTAGGAAATAGAGCAGTAGTAATTCCTATTCTTTAAATAGTATCTTAATATAGAAATATTAGTTAAGAAGCTAAGATATAAGTAAGTAATAGTAATTACTATAATTAATCTCTATCTTAATCTTATAAAGCCTCTATCTATTAAATATAATAAGAATATTATATCTATAAAGTAAGTCTCTAGAGAATATTAAGATTTAGAAGAAGTATTATTAAAGATTAATAATAGTCTCTTACTATCCTATATTAATTTAGAGTATAAGATTAAGCTAGAGAAAGAAGCTATCTCTCTATAAGAATCTCTATATCTTCTCTTCTTAGTTAAACTAAAGATATTATATTAATATCTTAAGGATATAGAGTAGAAGAAGTAGATTTATTAATCTACTAGCTTTATTAATACTTTTATTCTATTTATTCTAAAGAAAGATAGAAAACTATATCTTTATATAGACTACTATATATTAAATTAGATTATAAAGAAGGACTATACTTCTCTTTCTCTTATTAATAAGATATTAAATTAATTAAAGAGAGTTACTATCTATATTAAGTTAGATCTTAAGAATATATATTATTAACTTTATATCTATATAGATAATAAATAGAAGATAATATTTTATACTTACTATAATTACTTTAAGTATCTAGTTATATTATTTAATCTTATTAATATACTAATAATCTTTTAGATATATATTAATTAGATCTTAACTAGATTAATAGATAAGATTTATATAGTCTATCTTAATAATATACTAATCTTTAGCTTTAATTTTATTATATATATATAGTATATTTATAATATTCTTAAAAGATTAGTATAATAGAAATTATACTTAAATATAAATAAGTATAACTTCTATACCTCTTCTATATCCTTTCTAAGATATAAGATAAGCCTTTAGGATATTTAAATAGAGTGATAATATATTAAAGCTATTATAAATTAGCCTCTTCTATATAATATCTATAAGATTTAAATCTTCTTAAGATTTATAGGATTTTATTATTACTTTATTTAAAGCTACTTAAAAATTACTATCTCTCTTATAGACTATTTAAAAGATATTATTAAAAAGATACTATAATTATTACTATAAGTATAAATAGTATTTAAAAGACTTATTATAGTCTTTATAATTATATTACTACTTTAATACTTTAACTCTATATTATTATTATAAGTTAAAATAGATATATCTACTTTTATAATTAGAATAATCCTATTATAATTATTGTGACGATCCTTGATCCCAAGAGGCAAGACTACTTCGTAGGATCGGAAGCGTGTGGGTTTATGTAAGCAGTAAGTGATGGGCGCTGCTGAGCAATGGTGGTTGACTTGATCGTAGCTAAGATAGC